>NC_140423.1:5000-7500 GCF_965140295.1 Lepidochelys olivacea | reverse complement strand
TAGGGTTAGGGTTAGGGTTAGGGTTAGGGTTAGGGTTAGGGTTAGGGTTAGGGTTAGGGTTAGGGTTAGGGTTAGGGTTAGGGTTAGGGTTAGGGTTAGGGTTAGGGTTAGGGTTAGGGTTAGGGTTAGGGTTAGGGTTAGGGTTAGGGTTAGGGTTAGGGTTAGGGTTAGGGTTAGGGTTAGGGTTAGGGTTAGGGTTAGGGTTAGGGTTAGGGTTAGGGTTAGGGTTAGGGTTAGGGTTAGGGTTAGGGTTAGGGTTAGGGTTAGGGTTAGGGTTAGGGTTAGGGTTAGGGTTAGGGTTAGGGTTAGGGTTAGGGTTAGGGTTAGGGTTAGGGTTAGGGTTAGGGTTAGGGTTAGGGTTAGGGTTAGGGTTAGGGTTAGGGTTAGGGTTAGGGTTAGGGTTAGGGTTAGGGTTAGGGTTAGGGTTAGGGTTAGGGTTAGGGTTAGGGTTAGGGTTAGGGTTAGGGTTAGGGTTAGGGTTAGGGTTAGGGTTAGGGTTAGGGTTAGGGTTAGGGTTAGGGTTAGGGTTAGGGTTAGGGTTAGGGTTAGGGTTAGGGTTAGGGTTAGGGTTAGGGTTAGGGTTAGGGTTAGGGTTAGGGTTAGGGTTAGGGTTAGGGTTAGGGTTAGGGTTAGGGTTAGGGTTAGGGTTAGGGTTAGGGTTAGGGTTAGGGTTAGGGTTAGGGTTAGGGTTAGGGTTAGGGTTAGGGTTAGGGTTAGGGTTAGGGTTAGGGTTAGGGTTAGGGTTAGGGTTAGGGTTAGGGTTAGGGTTAGGGTTAGGGTTAGGGTTAGGGTTAGGGTTAGGGTTAGGGTTAGGGTTAGGGTTAGGGTTAGGGTTAGGGTTAGGGTTAGGGTTAGGGTTAGGGTTAGGGTTAGGGTTAGGGTTAGGGTTAGGGTTAGGGTTAGGGTTAGGGTTAGGGTTAGGGTTAGGGTTAGGGTTAGGGTTAGGGTTAGGGTTAGGGTTAGGGTTAGGGTTAGGGTTAGGGTTAGGGTTAGGGTTAGGGTTAGGGTTAGGGTTAGGGTTAGGGTTAGGGTTAGGGTTAGGGTTAGGGTTAGGGTTAGGGTTAGGGTTAGGGTTAGGGTTAGGGTTAGGGTTAGGGTTAGGGTTAGGGTTAGGGTTAGGGTTAGGGTTAGGGTTAGGGTTAGGGTTAGGGTTAGGGTTAGGGTTAGGGTTAGGGTTAGGGTTAGGGTTAGGGTTAGGGTTAGGGTTAGGGTTAGGGTTAGGGTTAGGGTTAGGGTTAGGGTTAGGGTTAGGGTTAGGGTTAGGGTTAGGGTTAGGGTTAGGGTTAGGGTTAGGGTTAGGGTTAGGGTTAGGGTTAGGGTTAGGGTTAGGGTTAGGGTTAGGGTTAGGGTTAGGGTTAGGGTTAGGGTTAGGGTTAGGGTTAGGGTTAGGGTTAGGGTTAGGGTTAGGGTTAGGGTTAGGGTTAGGGTTAGGGTTAGGGTTAGGGTTAGGGTTAGGGTTAGGGTTAGGGTTAGGGTTAGGGTTAGGGTTAGGGTTAGGGTTAGGGTTAGGGTTAGGGTTAGGGTTAGGGTTAGGGTTAGGGTTAGGGTTAGGGTTAGGGTTAGGGTTAGGGTTAGGGTTAGGGTTAGGGTTAGGGTTAGGGTTAGGGTTAGGGTTAGGGTTAGGGTTAGGGTTAGGGTTAGGGTTAGGGTTAGGGTTAGGGTTAGGGTTAGGGTTAGGGTTAGGGTTAGGGTTAGGGTTAGGGTTAGGGTTAGGGTTAGGGTTAGGGTTAGGGTTAGGGTTAGGGTTAGGGTTAGGGTTAGGGTTAGGGTTAGGGTTAGGGTTAGGGTTAGGGTTAGGGTTAGGGTTAGGGTTAGGGTTAGGGTTAGGGTTAGGGTTAGGGTTAGGGTTAGGGTTAGGGTTAGGGTTAGGGTTAGGGTTAGGGTTAGGGTTAGGGTTAGGGTTAGGGTTAGGGTTAGGGTTAGGGTTAGGGTTAGGGTTAGGGTTAGGGTTAGGGTTAGGGTTAGGGTTAGGGTTAGGGTTAGGGTTAGGGTTAGGGTTAGGGTTAGGGTTAGGGTTAGGGTTAGGGTTAGGGTTAGGGTTAGGGTTAGGGTTAGGGTTAGGGTTAGGGTTAGGGTTAGGGTTAGGGTTAGGGTTAGGGTTAGGGTTAGGGTTAGGGTTAGGGTTAGGGTTAGGGTTAGGGTTAGGGTTAGGGTTAGGGTTAGGGTTAGGGTTAGGGTTAGGGTTAGGGTTAGGGTTAGGGTTAGGGTTAGGGTTAGGGTTAGGGTTAGGGTTAGGGTTAGGGTTAGGGTTAGGGTTAGGGTTAGGGTTAGGGTTAGGGTTAGGGTTAGGGTTAGGGTTAGGGTTAGGGTTAGGGTTAGGGTTAGGGTTAGGGTTAGGGTTAGGGTTAGGGTTAGGGTTAGGGTTAGGGTTAGGGTTAGGGTTAGGGTTAGGGTTAGGGTTAGGTTAGGGTTAGGGTTAGGGTTAGGGTTAGGGTTAGGGTTAGGGTTAGGGTTAGGGTTAGGGTTAGGGTTAGGGTTAGGGTTAGGGTTAGGGTTAGGG
>NC_140422.1:43500000-43501221 GCF_965140295.1 Lepidochelys olivacea | reverse complement strand
AACCCTAACCCTAACCCTAACCCTAACCCTAACCCTAACCCTAACCCTAACCCTAACCCTAACCCTAACCCTAACCCTAACCCTAACCCTAACCCTAACCCTAACCCTAACCCTAACCCTAACCCTAACCCTAACCCTAACCCTAACCCTAACCCTAACCCTAACCCTAACCCTAACCCTAACCCTAACCCTAACCCTAACCCTAACCCTAACCCTAACCCTAACCCTAACCCTAACCCTAACCCTAACCCTAACCCTAACCCTAACCCTAACCCTAACCCTAACCCTAACCCTAACCCTAACCCTAACCCTAACCCTAACCCTAACCCTAACCCTAACCCTAACCCTAACCCTAACCCTAACCCTAACCCTAACCCTAACCCTAACCCTAACCCTAACCCTAACCCTAACCCTAACCCTAACCCTAACCCTAACCCTAACCCTAACCCTAACCCTAACCCTAACCCTAACCCTAACCCTAACCCTAACCCTAACCCTAACCCTAACCCTAACCCTAACCCTAACCCTAACCCTAACCCTAACCCTAACCCTAACCCTAACCCTAACCCTAACCCTAACCCTAACCCTAACCCTAACCCTAACCCTAACCCTAACCCTAACCCTAACCCTAACCCTAACCCTAACCCTAACCCTAACCCTAACCCTAACCCTAACCCTAACCCTAACCCTAACCCTAACCCTAACCCTAACCCTAACCCTAACCCTAACCCTAACCCTAACCCTAACCCTAACCCTAACCCTAACCCTAACCCTAACCCTAACCCTAACCCTAACCCTAACCCTAACCCTAACCCTAACCCTAACCCTAACCCTAACCCTAACCCTAACCCTAACCCTAACCCTAACCCTAACCCTAACCCTAACCCTAACCCTAACCCTAACCCTAACCCTAACCCTAACCCTAACCCTAACCCTAACCCTAACCCTAACCCTAACCCTAACCCTAACCCTAACCCTAACCCTAACCCTAACCCTAACCCTAACCCTAACCCTAACCCTAACCCTAACCCTAACCCTAACCCTAACCCTAACCCTAACCCTAACCCTAACCCTAACCCTAACCCTAACCCTAACCCTAACCCTAACCCTAACCCTAACCCTAACCCTAACCCTAACCCTAACCCTAACCCTAACCCTAACCCTAACCCTAACCCTAACCCTAACCCTAACCCTAACCCTAACCCTAACCCTAACCCTAAC